>NW_025544685.1:283921-294003 GCF_011800055.1 Colletotrichum gloeosporioides
TTATAGGTAAAAAGGTAAGAGAAAAACTAATAAGTTATTTCTTTAATACAGTTATTATTATTATTATTATTATTATTATTATTATTATTATTATTATTATTAATTATATTTATTATAGTTGTTAGTAACGCTAGCCTATCGCAGCGTTAATTAAGCTAGGCGCGCCTTATGTAATTAGCGATTACGTAAGGCATTACCCTCTATAATTAACGCTGCAATTGTAGCTGCTACCTCTAACGTAGTTAACCACATACATATTACCACTAACGTAGTTAATATAATATAATATTTACTACTTATAGTAACCCTTACTAGCTAGCTAGTCCTATGAGACTAACACTAATTAGTAGTTAACTTCACAATTACTATTATGTAATATGTTAATTAACTATAGATCAGTAAGGCTCTAGAAGAGGCAGTCTTATTAATATTCGTTTAGATCTATTCTACCTAGGAACGCTTAATTAATTAACCTATACTAATAAGGTAGTCGCAAACTTCAAAAAAGATAGTTTATATCGCCTAAGCTACTTTAAACTTACCCTCCTCTAATCTCTAAGAAGAGTACGTTAACGCTAACGTCGCTAGTACTAATAGGATTAAGTAATATCTCCCTATAGTATTAATAACAATAGGATTATGATAACAGCCCTCATAACCTCTAATCTTATACTTAATAAAAGTAGTCATAATATAACCTAAGAGATAGTCTATCCTACTTAGAACGCTCTTAGTAATTACTCCTACTTCCTACTCAAAGAGCATCTATTATACACCTAACCCTTAACGTTAATATTAACCTATTAACTCATAATTAATAGTAAAGTTAACTTCCTACCTTACTAACTACCTCTCTCAGCCTCCTACCCCCTATAAGCAGAGTTTTCACGCTATATAAATAGATAAGAGATTACCCCACTTTTAATAGCCCTTAACTACCTTCTTCTTCGCTAAGTTAATATTAATAGTAAACAGCTGCTTTAAGTCTATTTAATAATAACTACCTACATAATATACTCTACTATAAGAATTTTTCTGCTACTTAACCACTAAATGCTAACTGCTAACTGCTAGCTAAGAAGAGAATTTTTCACTATCTTTTAACTTTATTAACCTACACTCCTTCTATAATACTGCTGTGCTACCTTTATATCCTTAAGAGTTTACTACTTTATTAATAATATCACTTACTAAACCCTACCTACCTTTCTTAACTACCTTCTATAATACTCTTTTTTTGCTTTAGTAAAGGCCCTCCCTAGCCCTTATACCTCTATCTTTAACTACTATTAAACTGTATTAAGTTAAGTAAGTAATAGAGTAGTAAATTATCTACTAGACGAATAAGCTCTAGCTACCTCAGTTCCTAGTTAAGCTCTTTATAACTATAGCGTAATAAACCTCACCTACTACTTAACTTAACGCCTCACTCTATTAATAACTCCCTTTAACGATAGCTAACTCCTCTAACTTAGGATTATTACCCCCTCTACCCCCTTTACCTCCTCCTAGCCCTCTAGTTAGCAACTACCCTATCCCTATCCCTACTTAGGTCTATAATATAGTTAATCATAGCGTTTAGGGAAAACTTAGTAATATTAACTTAGAGTTAAATACTACTACTTAACAGTAACTTACTTTATACTTTCTATTTAATATAGAGTGTTACTAACTTAATAGCCTCACTAGCTCTACCCTCTAAGGTTAAGCATATACTAATTTTAAAAAGGTACTAAAGTCTGCTTTCACTCACTATAACCCTACTACTATAAAGGACTTCAGAGACTTCTTCATTACTAACAGAGTCTATATCACTATAAACAGCACCTCTATTACCTCTAATATCTATACTACTCTTCACTAAGACTTCTATAAGTAAACTATAGAAGAGATTAATAATAAGGCCTCTAAGATTACTACCTTTAAGAAAGCTATCAGAAACACTAACTTCTTTAATAATATTTAAGGTATTAAGCCTAAACCTCCCCTAGCACCTCTAGTTAACTCCACCTACACCCCCACCAGCATAGCGCTATCTTTCAGCTCCACCTAAGATAGATTAATTCCTTCTAAAACCTACTAATTAACTACCTTTATCCCTCTAAGCAACTTTAACATTAATATCACTAACTACAACCTAGTTAACTTAGCTACACTTAACTAACTATCCCCTCATTAACTTATAGATCTCACAAAGTTATACCATAATAATATACGCTTTAGGGGTGATATATATAATATCCTTAACTCTAAGCTTCTTATCTTTAAGGATTACTATATTAAGGTAAATATCAACTAGTTTTAAACCCCAGGCGCCTTCTCCATCATACTTAAGGGTAAAGCACTTAACTACTACTATAATAAGCTCTATAGTAATAATATACCTATTAACCTCACCAGCTTAGTTACTAAAGTTAAAACCCACTTTAAGACTAAAGAGTCCTATTAAGCATATCTCTCTAAGTAGCATAATACCACCCTCAACTACATAATCCTAGAGAACCTTAATAAGACTAAAATAGAGTACCTCAAGATAGTATTTAATAAGCTTATCACTATCTAACATACCCTCTCTACTATCTACTACTCTAATAATACCCTTTATAATTAAGTTCTTAATACTTACTAAGGTATACCTAAGTATAACTACACTCTTATAAGCCCTACTAAGGACTATAAGAGCGTTACCAACCAGCTTTAATCATCTATTAGTATTACAATATAAAGCTAGACTTACAAGCACTTTATAATAAATCTAGCTCCTATTAATAACTAATACTAGACCAATCGTTAATATAATAGCCGCAGTTGCAGCTCTCAATTCAGCTATCACCTATATACACCTCATAGTTAACATCACCCTCAACCTATACTTCCTAAATCTAAGAAGAAGTGCTATATTTATAGCAAAACAGGCTACTAGTTAACAAAGCACCCTACTGAAGATTGCTATAAGGCTTTTAACTGCTTTAAGCAAACATATATTAACAAAGATACCTCTACCCCTACCTTTAATCACTTTCTAATATAGTATAAGGGCGTTAAAGGTATTAATAACCTTCTTATTAATAGCTATAATAAAGATATATTAAACTACTTTAGCACTCTTAACGTTAATAACTCTAATGCTAAAGATAGCTAATATAGGTTAGATAGCTTAGATAATAAAAATTAATAATTTCTCACCCCTTACTTTACTAGTATTACTTTTAACAGCTTTAAAGTTACTAGCGCATTAGGCAATAACACCACCTTCTACGCTATCACTAAGCAGGATCTATACGCTACAGTTAAGCCTAAAGAATATGCCTCATAGTTCTCTCTCAAGGGAAGGTATAGATCAATAATCTTCTAAGGTATCCTACCTAACACTAATACCTCTAAATATTTAACAGCAGGCTAGCCTTAAGTCCTCATACTTTAATAATTAATATTAAACCTCAAAGTTAATACTATAAGAGTAGCTACTATTAGATTTAGCCCTAGCAACCCTATCCACTCCTTAAGATCTATTAAAGTCCTCACGCCACTTAATCCTATTACCTTCTACGTTATGCTAATAAATACACCCTTCCTATACTACCTTTATAATATAGATAAGATAGAAGTTACATTTAATAACCTCAATAACGTTATAAAGCAGAGAGACCTCAGAGTTCTAGTTATCCATAAGTAAAGATATCCCTAAATACTTCTCTAATAAGAACAGTTAGTTACCTACTACTACCTCAGTAAGGTTAAACTTTAACGACTCTACCGCTATTTCAGCCACCCATCAGTTACTAGACTTCAACGTATCCTTACCAGGGCTAAGCATAAGGTCAACAAAAGCCTCCTTACCCATCTAACCAAGGTCTGCTAGCACTATTAACTCCACGCCAGTTAACCTAAAAGGTTCAGATTCACCCTACACAACAACCATAAGTTTAACCACAAGATCTTCATAGATATTATATATCTCAACAGCAATAGGCCAGTACTCCACATTATCAATAATACTACCAGCTTCAACGCAACCTATTTCCTCAAAGATCTATTAGCTTAGCATACTTAAGAGGCTCTACATATATACTAGATCAACATCTACTAAAGCCCTCCTAACTTCATTACTATAGACGCTAGCACTAACTTCTACAGCTATAAATTTAAGCATGCTACCTACACTCTAGCAATTACTATTAAAGAAGTCCCTATTAAGGCTCACCACAGCATTAGTAAGGTTAAACATTACTATACCACTCTACGCTATACTTACAATATCATCTATACTAAAGACCCTTCTATCCCTTACAAGCAAGCCCTACAGATAACCATCAAAACTATTAACGACACTACTAAGCCTAACAGTCTAATCCTAACCCTACTCATCTTTAGCGCCTACCCTCAAGTAACTAAGGATTCAGCGCTATCTCTAAGTATTATAAAGCATTAAGAAGCTATACAAAAGGCCACTAATAAACTCCACTATATACACGCTAAGCGATAAGTCTCTAATACCCTCACCCTCTATAATAGCCTAAGTACGTTATTAACACTCACCCTCCTACTATAGTTAGATATTCTCATATAGCGTGAGAATAAAGGCTAAGCTAGCCCATATAAGCTTCTCTCTATTAATAGGGAGGACTATATACTTAACCTACCTCATAGACTGAGAACATTTCAATCAACCTATATTAAGCTTTTTTATAATAACTTAGACAAAGATATTATTAACGCTAACTCTCTACCAAACACCTCTAAGGTACTAGTAATACTAGCAAAAGAAGACTAAGAAAGATTACTAGCGCTAGCGCTACTACTACTACGCTAATATAGCCAGCCTCATAAGGGAGAAGAACACCTAAAGCTACCCCTAAGCAAGCTGCACTAAAGTTCATAAAGATAGATACCTACAGCAAAAATAGTTAACATTAACCCCACCCCTAGCGTTAACTTCACACTAGAGGTTAATAATATTAACGCTGCTGCTACATTCTTTACTGCTAATAAAGTCTTTTTAACCAACAAGGAATATACTAACCTCAACCTAGCTATATAGCTCTACAAGGCAAGTAAGATCAATACGCCTAGCTACCCCTTTAAGTAATCTAATAAAGCTAAAGTTAAGAGATTTATTAATTAAAACGTCTTTAAGATAATTATATATAACCCTATTAAGTATATAAACATCTACATCTTCTAATTACAAATAGTTAACAAGATTAAAGGCAAAAACACTAATAAGCCCTATAAAAAGTCCCACCTCGTCGTCTAGGGATATACCAACAATAGCAAGGAAGTGATCTTAACGCAGTCACTAATAATATAGCGTGCAAGCTAACGCCTTATCCTCACTATCACACTATAGTTACTACTTTCTAATAAAATCCTTTAGCTTCACAATATAATATAGGCGTATATCTAATTAGCAATAAAGCTTAACAGAACAATCCTAGCATACTTACCTATCTAGATTTACAACTAATACCTAGAAAGTACTATTATAAGAGTTATTAAGCTGCTCTACAGTATCGCTAAGGCTAACACCTACTAATAAGCTACATATAACTATCACTATAGAGAAGTTCTCTAGATAGTTACTTTAAGCTATAACCTCTACTTTCTAGTCCCTTTAACAGTTAACCCTAACTTTACAGTTATTAGTATATAAACTAACGACATTTTAGGCCTCACTAATACTAAATTCTCAGCTTATAAGGACAAGGCTCTAACTAAGGCTTCATTTACAGCAAAAGCTAAGTAATAACTTACTATTAACTAACTACTAACGTTCAACAGCAGCATCATTAGTATTAATAAGTTAGGTATAATCGTTCTCTACTAAAAGGGCTAAGGCAAGAAGCTTACCCTTATTAACGCTAACGCTACCCCTAATACTATTAAGAAGTAATACATCAAATAACGCATACGCAGCACGTATATCGCATCAATCTACTAGCTTAAAGCATACTACAATCTATTAACTGCTGCCTAACACTAAGACCCCTCACCTAATAACATCAAAGCCCTCAACGCACAACTATAGTAGCAAATAGATTCACTAGCATGAGGATTAACGTTTATGCCTATTAACTTATTAACCGCTAAACTCCTCATCTTTATTAATAGCTCATTCGCTAATAACGCTAACCTTACGTTATAGCTCAGCTTTACTATTATTCTCGCTAACAAGACCCCTTCTAATAAGAACAAATTCACAATTAATAGTAACATCATCCACTTTAGTTCGACAAAGAGTAAGCAAGTCACTTAAAGCATACTAGCCTCTGAGGTCTACAGTATGGTCGCTAGTGTCAATATAGCCTATACTATCTCTACAACCCTCCAAATAATTACTAAACAGCTCAGCCTACTTCTAATACCTACTATCATCTATACTAACTTATACTTACTATACAAATACCTTATTAAGCTAGGCTTTATAAAGGAGAAGTGTTTAATAATCAATATTATAGCTCTACAGTAGTCATACAAACGCTACAAGCTATACAAAATATAATAGATCAACAGCAATAATAACCTCACTAACGCCTTCACTAAAGTGAAGCCTAACTAGTACCTCACGCACTTCCTCAATACAAACTTAGCAACAATATAGATAGAGGGATAGGTTATATAGGCCTAAGTAGCACTGATCGCTAACGCTAGCCTAAAGTAGGATTAAGTAACAGTTATAGAGTAACTACTACAGCAGAGGTTATAAGTAATTACCATAATTACTAGTAATTACTGCTTTTCACGTTATACATCATTTAATAACTTCTTTTTGAACTATACTATAGTTACTATTAACTGCATTAACGCTAGTAAAAAGAGAAAGTTACTAGTATTAGTAACGCCAGCCTATCGCAGCGTTAATTAAGCTAGGCGCGCCTTACATAATTAGCAATTACATAAAGCACCACCCTCTACGATTAACGCTACAATTACAGCTACTACCTCTAACGCAGTTAACCACATACATATCACTACTAACGCAGTTAATATAATACAATATTTACTGCCCACAGTAACCCTTACCAGCTAGCTGGTCCTATAAGACTAACAATAGTATTAAATATAACTTTACCTATAAGCTTAGTTAATATATCCACAATATTAAACTTAGAGTCTATATAAAATAATATATAATCTTTATTTAATAAAGATTCTCTAGTAAAGTGATATTTTATATTAATATACTTAGATTTCTTATAAAATTTAGGATTTTTAGCTAGCCTTTTAGCTACTAAGTTATCTATAAAAATCTTAGGCTTTTTAATAGGATTAAATCTTAGTTTATTTAAATTATAATTATAGTTATTATATAAGTATAAAGCCTCTTTAATAGCTTTAGTTAAAGCTATATATTTAGCTTTATAAGTAGATAAAGCTATAGTTTTTTGTTTTATAGTACTATAAGACACTATATTATATAAACCTTAGTAAAATATATAAGTTAATATAGATTTTCTATTATCTAGGTCTCTAGCCTAGTTAGAGTCTGAATAACTTATTAAATCCTAAATTTTATTATTACTATAGTTATAATATATTCCTTTATTAGGNTAGAGTCTAAATAACCTATTAAATCCTAAATTTTATTATTACTATAGTTATAATATATTCTTTTATTAGGATATTTATTTAAATAACCCTATAAGTAATCTAAAACTATAAAATGCTCTTTAGAAGGGTTTATTATATATCTTAATAATATTATAATAGCTAGAGCTATATTAAATCTAGTTTTTAAAACTAGATATAAAAGTGCTCTAATCTATTATTAAAACTATAGGATTTCTTCTTTAAAAGTATAATATTTATTTATATATAGTTTTATATTATCTCTTATAGGAGTTATAGATAGATTTATATTTATTTTATTATATTTATTTAATATTTTTTATATATATTTAGTTTAATATATAAAGAAAGACTTATTAGGTCTATTTATCTCAAACTTATAGCCTAAAAAGGTACTAAGCTCCCCTAATATTTATATTTTTATATATTACCTTAATATATTATATATATAATCACTAGTAGTAGTATTATTAGCTACTAATAATATATTATCTATATAGTAACATATTATAGCTTTATAGCTATTTTTATTAAGTATAAATACTACTTCATTATAAGGTGAAACAATAAATCCTAATTTTATTAATATAGCTTTTAAGTAGTTATACTATAGTTTAAGGCTTTATTTTAACCTATATAAAGCTTTAATAAGTTTATAGTAATATTTATTATTATTAAACTTATAGTTATAATTAGGATTAAATTCTAACTTATTAATAGTTTTATTATATAAAAAGCCTATTAGTAATATTATATATATATCTATATCTATATTAGTATATATAAACGCTATAGTAANTTATATATATATCTATATCTATATTAATATATATAAATACTATAGTAATATTATACTATAAAAGGGTCTAACTTTCTTTTATAGTAAATATTACTATAAATCTATAGCTTTTAGGTCTATAAGTAGTAGAAAAGGTTTCTAAGTAATTAATACTAATATATTAATTAAAACCTTAAGTAACCTATCTTACTTTATATTTATATATATTATTTATTTTATTTTTTAATTTCATAGTATATACCTATCTACTACTTAATAGATAAATATTATCTAGTTTTTTTATAATTTCCTAAGTTTTTATATCTTCTATTTAAGTTACTTCTAGTTATATAGCTTAAATCTAATTATCTTTATAAGGAGAATTTAAGGCTTATCTTATAGTAAAAAGCTTATCTAATATAATAATTAATAGTATATAAGAAGCTTTATTAATAGTATTAGTTCTAGTAATACTATTATTATTAATTATAATATTATTATTTATTTTATATATACTAAGAGTAGGATAGTTCTAAATAGTAAATAATAGTACACTTTTAGTATTATTAACTATATTATTAACCTATTAGTAGTCTTTTTTAGTTTCTTCTAATAGAGAGGGGATCTCTATAAGTAACTTAGATTTTTCTTTATTTATTTCTCTATTATTAATACTAGTAGTTTTCATACTATTATTATATAAACTACTCATACTAGTATTAATCTTATTATTATTGCTATTATTAATAGTATTATTATTATTTATATTTATATTATTATTACTATTAATAATAGTCTTATCATTTAGATTCTTAAGAGTATTATTAGTTATAGCAATATCTCTACTTATAGTAGGATTATTACTATAAGAGATAGATTAACTAGAAATATCTCTTAGTAGACTATTATAAGTAGTATTATATTTATTATTATTAGGTATAATACTACTATTTATATCCTTAAAGTAGGTATTTATACTTATAGGNTATTAGGTATAATACTACTATTTATATCCTTAAAGTAGGTATTTATACTTATAAGAAGCTTTTTATAATAAGAAATAAAGGTATTTTCTAAGATTTTAATATCTTAAGACTATAAGGCTCTTCTTAGTTATATATCCTAGATTTTATACTTATTAGATCTATAATTAATTATATAACCTTAATATATTTATATATCTAGTTTTTTTATAAGTAGATCTTTATTCTTATAGTAGTATATACTACTTTATACCTTTATATTATTAATATTAGGTTTTATATTATTCTTTATTTCATAAGGCGTTTTATACTTAATAGAACTATAAGGAGTCCTATTATATATATAAAGAGTAATATAGAAGGCTTTACCCTATAAGTAGTATAGTAAACCTAAATTATATAGTAAGGTTCTTATTTTATTAATTATAGTATATATAATACACTCTATAAGTCTATTAGGTTTATATATATAAGGAGGTCTTTTATTATATATTATACTACTTTTAGTATATATAGCTTTAAAGTGTTTATTATTAAATTCTTTACCTCTATTAGTAGATATTTCTTTTATTCTTTTATTATTATTATTATTATTAACTTTAGCTTAAAATTTAAAAAAAGCTTTACTAATAGTATACTTCTCTTTATCTTTAAGTAATTTTTCCTATATAAAATAGGTATATTTATCTATAAAGATAATAAAAAGGTTATATTTATTATAAGTAGTAGGCGTTATAGGCCTATATAAATCT